>NW_024539433.1:0-37714 GCF_016758775.1 Suillus clintonianus
GCGGAGAAAAATAGACTCGATTACATTGCATATGATGACCACAGCTCAGCGGCTATCCGACGGATAGCACTACGCTGCCATGTCTCCGCACCATGGGAATAAAAGAGGTCCCCATCCAAAAATGTCTGGCTTTGGAAGATTGCAGCATTTAGAGAGAGAATGGGGAACATGCAACAAGGAACTATTTTCGTGTACGTTTGTCGTATCTCAATCAGGGATCACAACCACATACCTAAGGTCGACGCCAAGGGGGTTCTTGTTGAGAATACAATGACAAGCTCTGCCTGCATAAGGCAACCACGTCGGCAGAGCTCGATACTGCGTTGGATACACCCGGCACCATTGGACTATCGTCCGTTATAGTCCAACACAATCCAACCATATAATAGTTTAACTCACACTGTCATTAATTTATATGTTGGGGTGTATAAAATTCAAATCTCATCGTGCATACACTTATCGGACCTCGTCGAGGTTGGGGAAGATGGTAATCCACTGCCATTCGTCGCCCAGATTGTGCACTTGGTAGGTCGGAGCAATGCAAGCAGGAATTGCAACCGCATACCTAAGGTCGACACCGAGGGGGTTCTTGTCGAGAGTACAATGACAAGCTCTGCTTGCATAAGGCAACCTCGTCGGCAGAGCTCGATACTGCGTTGAATACACTTGGCACCGTTGGACCATTGGCAGTTATGGTCCAACACAGTCCAACCATATAAAAGATTATCTGACACTGTCATTAGTTCAGAGATTGCGGAGGAAGTAAAAGCAGTCAAAGGCTACATGCCACCACCAAGGTAGGGCAGAATTATAGTATATTGCAGCTGGTTCTCGAGTAGGCGACGGCGGTTGGTCTCAACAACTTAATATTGTATTGCCACGTCTGATGGGTGTTGCAATATGTGCAATTTCGGTGACAAGCTGGCAAGTGATTGTGACTAAGCTGTCACGGTTGTGCATTTGACGGTTTCTATCCAACTAAGTCCAAGTATTCAAAGCTTGCTCATGAGGGGTACAAATGTGATGATTATTGTGCATATTTTAGATCAGATAAAGCCTTCTAATGATTTATCATTTTCGGGTCGTTTACCTGATGAGAAACGCAACGTCTAAACCGTCGTCATATATCATGGAAGAGGACAGCGGCATTAAGTAGCCAGCCACTTCACCACCATCTACATCGAATAGGCAAAGCACTCTCCCCGCGATGCCCTCATTGTCCAAATCTAGATGAAACCGTATCACACGTCCTCCTCGACTGCCCATCCTACCGCCGTCATCATCATGCACTAGTCGAAACACTTGGACGGAAAGCCTCCTCCTTGCCCCCCCTATTATCCAATCCGATAGCCACCCATCCACTCGTTCGATTCCTCAATCATCAGGAAAACCACTGGTTCCTTTTCTAACTTAATTTGTCACTTAATGACGTGAAAAGTACAATTAAGTCATTTGAGTGAAAAAGCGTGAACCACTTAATTAAGCCCACTCCATCTCTGAATTTTCGCTTATTTCACACTTATTTCACTTAAAAAACCAGAAAAAGCGGCACAAGTGTTTCATTAAAAAGCAGGCATACACGAGAAAGCAGAAAATTAAGGAGACTCTCTAATATAAAAAGTCGAGAGCCAGCTGGGGGTACAGGAAAAACGGCGGACATGTGGGGGCAAAAATGGCGGCAAAAATGATGATACAACAGCGGGATTCCACCGGCGGGTGTAGTAGAAGACAACATCCTACAATGATGAATGTCAGTTGGATGAAACCGGAATGACAAGTACTTACAAAGCATAGCACGTTCATCGTCCTCCGATTCGTCGTCATTAAGCGAGTCCTGCGGTGATTCAATGGCGTCGTTCAAGGCAGTACAAGCACGCGCCATCTGTACTGTGGTCTCTACATACCCGGCAGGCTTGCTCGAGATAGACTTCATGAATGATGTGGTGACTTTGGCCCAGCGAGCCGCTGAAAACAAAAATGGGGCATTGGTCATCTTCCCGGTGAACTTGTTGAGCACTTTGGGTAGTTTGATGACGAGTTTACCTCTGGCACTGGACGCCAATATATCCTTGACTTTCAAGTTTTTGTTTGCGAACGTTCCCAGGGCGCACTCGATCTAAAACAAAAATAAGTGCGAATTAAATTAATCTAAAATCAAACTTACTGCTGCGGCACAAAGGGCAATAACGCCCGACATCCTGATGGCCCTTGTTGCAAGTGCGTGTGTGTTGAGGTCGGGAACGTCAATGTACCCACTGATGCGTTAAGATGCGCTGTACCCACCAGCTGTAATACAAAAGGAGAACGATATGTCGTGAGGGGACTTGGCTTGTCGGGGTCCTCGAATAGGAATGCATAGTCTGCGAGAAGGTAGGCGGCAAGTTGAACAGAACCACAGTCAGAGTTTCGTGATAAGAAGTCCAGGATAATGACCAGGCCCGTCGAGCCGAAGTTACTGCGCCATTCAGAAATTCGCTGCGCAGTCTGATTACGAGTACAGTCAGTAAAGCTCAATATAAAATAGTGAACTTACAAGGGAATGAATCGCGCCGCTGTGAACAATAGTGATGTTCAGCTCCTTGAATACAGCATTAAAAATTAGCTGCGCATGAAGGAGAAGAACGTCGTCTGGGATAGTCCAGAGATCTTCATAACTTCCAGCCCATAACATGACGGTAGGAAGATACTTCTTTGCCCAGTGTTGATCTACCTGCAACGTGGCAGGTAAATCAACATTACGATATGCACTACGAGGTTTCTCTCCGGCACAGTGTCCATGTTGAGCTGGCGTTTGATGGCGTGAGTGCTGTGGGCACGTGCAGTGGATGCCCCGACTTTGATTTTTTTGGGAGGAGGTGGTTTGCTGTCAGGGACAGAAGTCACAACCGAAACCGATGTCTCTACGAGGGTCAGTGTGAGTGCGATTATATTTAGTGTCCTTACTGAGAATGTTGTGCGAAGATCTTTCTCCTTCTTCACTACCACTGGAGGCTCGGGCTCGAATGTGTCTTCAAAACCGGGGCCTTCAATATCCATGGACCAGTCAGACACCATAGACTCCTCCTCGTCATCTAAGAGGTCCTCCACGCTAGCTTTTCGCTTGAGGGTCCCGCGATTTTCGATCAGCGTGAATGGGGCCTTGGGCTCCTGCGAGTACCATTCCTGTTCTGTGAATGAAGTCACAGAATCATCCAGCTCATACGCTACCGGAGCATTAGGCTTGTCGAAGTCCACGTTATCTTTGAATATCGAGGCCACCTGCGAAACAAATAATTAGTAGCGCGCGGATACTAATGATCAAACAGTGGCTACTCACCTTCGATTTCCCCTTGCCTTGGGCAATCGTGGCCTCGCATTCCAACATATCATCAATATCATCTGCAAAGTTGCCAATGAGGTCTTCTGCAACAGGAGCCACAGGCTTGCAAATTGGAACCTGTGCATCCGAAGTTGCCGCTGTGGGGACAACAAATCTGCTGAGTAACAGTAGGTGTTGGGTCTTGCTGCCTAGCTGCTATGTCTTGAGAGACAATGTAAGACCCAGGCTTTCTTGACTAGGGAGTGCTCAAGCAGGGAGAGAGAGAGAGAGAGAGAGAGTGTGTGTGTGTGTGTGTGTGAGAGAGAGAGGGAGGGTGTCACTCCAGACAATGAGGCTAGAACTTGGTGTCAGGAGCAAACTAGTGAGCTAAGAAGCTACAACCAGAGAAGCTACAAACTGGGGAAGCTACTACTTAACCCTAGAAGGGGAGCTACCAGAATATGAACTGAATACTGCTGATGAGTGGAAGTGTAGGGCGAAGATTTGATGATTAGGTAAGCAGTCAAATGCCAACATAAACAAAGGAAAGGGGTAAGTAAGGCTAGGTAGAAACTGTCAATACAAGGCCACAGGGAACTAGTTCCCTACACCGCGGTGGAGGCAGTGCCTTGTGAGAAAATTGATGTTGGAGGCACTCGAGTTGGACATGAGGTGCTGGATGCGCGGGACATGGGTTCTGATTTCCCGGGCTTGATGCCTGAAATCCAATTGGTCACCCGGCCACCCAATGTGAATTTCTGAGTGGTAGCATTGAAACTGGAGGTGAGATTGAGGAAATACAATGTTGATTCAGTGAGGAGTAACATCTGATGGTGAGAGAAGGAAGCCTTACGGTGCTGGCGTATCTTTCCCATCAGATACACGTGCCATGTTATTGGCGTTATCACCTTCCAATTTTGATGATGGTTCGTTGATCTTCTTTTGCATGTTACTGATAGCATCCTTTATCAGCGCCTTTCCGCCTTTCTTCATTACCTTCTTCTTTTTTGCTCCTGTGGTTCCATCCTCCATGTTCTCGACGGCCTCCATGGTCTCGACAGCCTCCATGGTCTCGACAACCTCCTGGAGGTCATTTGCCTCATCAGCCTCAATGATGTTATCAGTATGATCAACACCACGCCTTACTACAGGCTTAGTCGCCTTGCGAGCCCTTGGCTTGGGCCGAACGGGGATCGCCTTTTTGTTGAGTAATTCTTCCTGCACTTTCTCCATCTCATTTTGCATACTAGCCAAGCGTTCCTGCCCTTTTTGGACCTGTGCTTCCTGCGCTTCCTTGAGGGCAAGGTCGTCGGCGGCCTTTTGCGCCTTGGTACGCCTCTTGGTCTTTGCGTCAAGCACTATCTGGCCAGGCCGAGCGGTTGCATTTGATGGACAGGTGCGACGGGGAGCGTCTTGGGTAGACATGACTGAGGAGATGAGGTTACAACTTGGGAAGTAAGACGAAGGGCAAAACCTTTGCTGGAGAGAGAAAGGCAGGCTTGGAAGTTGGGAAAACTCGTAAGCCCCCAAACAAGTATGTACACACACTAATCGGACTTTGTTACATAGTACGTTGAACTTAGGGTCATCACGCATTTTCGGCCGGCTCTTCGACTTGACTACCATCAGATGCCCAAGGCTGCTCGCAGGGACCACAGCGCCCTTCAGATTCCATGTGGGTACTTGAAATGTAAACACTACTTCAAGACTCAGGCAGGGCGCAAAAAGCATTGGAATGCTTCGCACCCAACATTCATATCAGCTCCTACCACCAGCGTCTCGCATACTGCTACAGTCGAAGATGAGCCCAAAGAACCACACAACGACTTCCTCACAGGACATGATGACTTCTCCGCAGGCTTATCTGACGCGGGTCAGGCTCTCGATGAGCCTGACAACCTGGACACACAGTTTGTGGGGCCAGGTGATAGATTATACCGCAACTATCACCCAAAACTAAACGGTACATTTCTTGGTCCTTTTCCAGCTAGTTAGAATTAACACGGGTATTTACACAAGCTCGTCCTTGTGATGCGACAGGTCAATTCCTTGAAGACGGAGCATCCCCAACGCCACCTCCAAGCAAATCGCCTGATGACTGGACTCCATACCGGGATCGCGTCAAATTCGAGACTGCCGAATTCCTGTACACGCGCAACCAGATGTCTGCCGGGGACATCAACGTCTTATTGGATCTTTGGGCTGCAACCCTCCTGAAACATAACGACAAACCACCGTTTGCGGACTGCCGTGATCTACATAAAACCATTGACAGTACACCAGTGGGTGATGTCAAATGGCAATCTTTCAGGGTCCAGTACACGGGGGAGAAGCCGGAACACAATGTACCACTGTGGATGGGTCAATCTCACGATGTTTGGTATCGAGACCCCCATGAGGTTGTTCGAAACATGTTGGCAAACCCTGACTATGCCACGGAGATGGACTACCAGCCCTACCGTTGTGTCGGTAGGGGTTGGCCAGGGGCTAGGCCAGGGGTCTGCTAGAGGTGCCAGGGGTCTTGCCTGGACCTCGAGGCAGCTAGATAGATACATATAGCGCATGTTAGTAGATAGACTGCACCCTTTCCACCATCTTGTTCCCTGTGTGTGGTCAGAGTCCCATGGCCCACTGGCCATGGCTTCCATAGTCGTACTGACTCACCGTGAGTTCTCGACTGACGACAATGAACGCCAATGGCAGGACTTCATGTCCGGCGACTGGGCCTGGGACCAAGCGGTATGTTCTCTTTTCTTGTTATATGTCGCTATACACGCTGACAATCTTTGGTAGGATATTATTTCCAAAGATCCGGATACAACTGGCTCGACCTTTGTTCCGGTTATACTTGGAAGTGACAAGACGACCGTTTCAGTGGCAACTGGCGCCAACAATTACTATCTGCTGTATGTATCAATCGGCAATGTTCGTAATAATGTCTGACGTGCACATCGTGACGCTGTTGCCATCATTGGCTTCCTAGCTATGCCAAAAAGTAATCTTCATCCTACTGCTATTGTTCTGTGCTAACTGCAGTTGAGCAGCTACGAAGGAGCATGCCTCCTGCCCGAAATATCGGAAATATCGCCGGCAACTCTTTCATTCATCTATCTCGAAGATTCTTGAGAACCTAAGACCCGCCATGACCAAACCAGAGGTTGTGCGCTTTGGTGACGGGCACTATCAGCGTGTAATCTATGGGCTTGGGCCCTACATTGCTGATTATGAAGAGCAGGTTCTATTGGCGTGTATAGTGCGCTCTTGGTGTCCAAGGTAGGTTCCTATCAGTAATTGTAATGTACCTTCTGCCTTACCGTTTTTTAATATATAGGTGTATGTCACACCGCAAAAATTTGGACTCTGAGTCGTTGTGTCGCAATCGTGACCATACCGAAGCACTTGTTGAAGAAGTAACATCTACCGATCTGTGGGACGAGTATGGGATCATCAATGACCTCGTCGTAAGTCATGGGTCTTCTTGTAGAACTGCAGTTATAATTTAATCCTTGCTAGCCATTTACAAATGACTTCCCTCGAGCTGATATTCATGAACTTATCGCACCGGACCTCCTACATCAATTGATTAAAGGGACCTTCAAGGATCATTTAGTTGAGTGGGTTGGAAAGTATCTGCTCCACGTGCATGGAAAGAAAGGAGCGGAAAAAATTCAAGATGATATAGATCGAAGGTATGTCCTTTTGTCTAAGTTCGACGTTTTAAGGCTCACGTCATGGAAGAATCGCTGCAGTTGCTTCATTCTCAGGTCTTCAACATTTTCCACAAGGTCAAGGATTCAAACAATGGACCGGCAATGATTCAAAAGCGCTTATGAAGGTAAGTTATTTCTAGAATGTCGTGACTGCCAGACTAACAACAGTCCAGGTTTATCTACCCGCCATTGAAGGTCACGTCCCAGTGGATGTCGTGCGCACATTTCGTGCATTTCTTGAATTCTGCTATCTCGTACGGCGTAATATCATTACGGAATCCACACTGGTTCAAATCCAGGATGCTCTCAACCGATTCCATCATTACCGGAAGATCTTTGAGTCCACTGGTGTTGTTCTCACATTCTCCCTCCCTCGACAACACTCTTGTTCCCATTACATCCTCCTGATCCGACTGTTTGGCGCACCCAATGGCCTTTGTTCCTCGATCACCGAGACAAAGCACATCAAAGCTGTAAAGGAACCATGGAGGCGCTCAAGTCGCTACAAAGCCCTTGGTCAAATGCTGGTGACAAACCAGCGCCTTGATAAACTTGCAGCCTTGCGCATTTATTTCAAGAGCCGTGGGATGCTGAATGGCACTTGTCTGTCAGAAACACTTCGAGCATTAAGTGAGTTTCTTGAGCGCTATCATCTTGATTGTTTACTTAAAATCTATACTAGAGCGGTTGCGGTTAAATACAGAGCCTAATGCCAACCAGCCCTATCAACCCAACGAGAATAGCATTCTGCTACTCCCCGACCCTGATATTACTATACAGGGCGACAATGAAGAGGGTGAAGTTATCGACAGCCCGACATTGGTGCAGGCCCATGTTCAGTTGGCAAAAACACCCCGTAAGCCAGCTTATATTTGATTGTGAATACCTTGTTTAATTTTCAACATTGTGCAGAATGCAATCGCGCACGAACTGTACCTGACTTATCTGTGGAACTCACCATCCCCCATCTTTACAACCTCCTCCGCCGATTTCTATTCAAACAAGTTAACCCAGATGACCAGCGGTCTCCCTTTGAAGTCCCACTTGCAAGCTGTCCTCGATTCGATGGCAAGATTCAAGTCTTCAACTCCGCATCTTCGACATTCTATGCACCTAGCGACCGCAGCGGGATTGGTGGCATGCGCCGTGAGCACATTCGTGCTTGTCCTCTTTGGAGGAATGAGGCACCGCGATATGACTGCGTGTTTGTGAACACAGATGCAGGTGTCGAAGGGATGGGGGGGATGGAAATAGCACGAGTGATGTGTTTTTTCTCTTTGACATTCGAGGCAGTTTCATACCCATGCGCTGTGGTGCGTTGGTTCGACAAAGCCAATGATAGGCCCGACGAGGACACTGGGATGTGGGTAGTGCGACCTTCGTATGATGCTGACCATTCTCCATCAGTTGGAATCGTCCACATTGATTCTATTTATTGCGCTGCACACCTCATCCCAATCTATGGAACACATACCATCCCACAGGACTTCAAACACTATGACTCGTATGATGCTTTCAGAGCATTCTATATAAACAAGTTTGCAGATCATCATGCATTTGAGATCGCATCTCAAGTAGGACTGTTTGACTCGGACTCAAATAATTACTGAAAGGCCAACTACAGACACTCTTTTGACGTGATCACATGCTCAGAGGAATGAATTACCGTCGCATTTGCCTTCAGAGGCCATCTTTGTTCGTGCCCCCTTCGCTTTGGCACACAGCGGTACTCATTCACCACCTCACAGAAGAATATGATCTGAACATGTGTGGTCCTGTTGTGCCTCCTATATTCTATCCATGCACCCCCTCATCTGCCCATGCAGTGGCACCCACCCACCGTCCTGAAGAAAATGATCCGAACAGGCATAGTCCTGTTGCGCCTCCTATACTCTATCCATGTGCCCCCTCATCTGCCTATGCATTCCCATGCAGTGGCACCCACCCATTGTCCTGAAGAAAATGATCCGAACAGGTGCGGCCTTGTTATGCCCGCCAGATCTGCCTCCAATCGAACGTACATATTCTTCACCCATCCACTCTTCCTCATTCATGCCAATGTCGTCTGCCATTCGCATGCATCTCTTGCTCGTTCAGGCTCTGGAAAACGGATACCTTTGCCACCACAACGTTCTCGCCACCGTCGACCACTCATGACAGCGCCCCGGCTTCTCGGTTTATCAACAACGATGAACGGCGTGCCCCTCCTGAATCATCGACTTGGACTTCTGTTAGTTTTTTTTCGTACTATCGAGTTTTTAAATTGAGATTTACAGCACAAAACTGCTCGTCGTCAGGTTGATATGTCAAGGCCGCCTCCTAGCGCTCCAACCCCAAAGCCCGGTGTGGGTGAGGAAAATAGTGATGCGAACTCCGTGGAGTCACAAAGATATCTACCTCGAGAGGCGAGCTAATAGATTCGTCCCTTAGGGGATTCTACTGAGGCAGTCTCTCAAATAATGAGAGGGATCAAGGAGATGGCTAGAGCCTAAGAGATGCGAAGGGCGCGCGGAAGATGCGCGACGGAAGCGCTGGAAGCGCAAGAAAGGCACTGGGGCCGCGCGGTATGCGGAAGAGGACCACTGAAGCGCAGGATGCGCAAGATAAGGAAATAGGCGGCGGCTGACAGTTGGAATGCTTCGGAGAGTATGGAATCGAGTCTTAGACTAGCCCGAGAGATGATAAACAATAACAGTGATGATATTAGAGCTTGGAGCTCGACCCGACCGAAAAACAAATGCAGAGTCCAAGTAAGGGAAAGTAATGTGACTGCCGAAATCTCTGAGTCCTCTAGATATGTAAGTTGTTACACGCGCTCTCAGGGTATTGAGACGTAAGGGAAGCGGATAGGTAGCGCGGAAGCGTAAGGGAAGCGGATGTATGTAATGCTATGTGTAAGAGACCCTGGATGTAGTCAGCGATGGTAATAAGAGTGGGAATACGCACCAACGGAGCCGGATAGACGAGACAGGACATGGGAAGACATGGGAGGATGTGCCGAGTATAGCGCCTCTATGCAGAAAGGGGTGCGCGTGTAGCGCGCGCTATGCAGTAAAGCGCGAGTGGCCGCGCAAGCCCTTTGCGACTCTATAGGCTTGCACTTGTCTAAGGATAGTGATGAGGGTGATGGTGGAATAGGGGAATACGAGCCTGTAGAGATATCACTCTCTACACCGGTATGTTTTACATGAATGTTGTTGTGACTACTGCTCCTTACTTACACCCACAGCCCCATCTCGATGGTGCCCATGACAGAGATCGTTCAACCAAGATCCTTGCTGATTCACGTCGGCAAACTGAGCATGTAGTTTCACCTGTACGCCCTCTATTGTGTGGAAATGAACTGACATGATAAGATGTGCGTCATACCTTCAGCAGCCCGAAGATTACGCCACACCATGGATTCGGGCAAGCAGCGCTCGATTCCAGCGGCCCAGAAAGCCTCTCAACCTCCTCCACAACCCCACCCTCACCCCAACCACCTCATCCACCACATCCAGTGGCACGTCTAGCCGATCTGCCTCAACCAGCTGCCGTCGCCCTCGTCCGCATCTACGGTAGACCTGCGGTGTCGTTTCCACAAGAGTTGGCGCTCGGACTAATTCCTGTTGATCACACTCGTTAGTGATCGGCCATCTACATAGCATGCAGGCCACCTACAGGATCGTGAGGGCCCATCGTTCTCACAGTTGAGCGTGTTATAGGTGAGTGGATGCTCATGTACTTACCGATATTTGCCAAATCGGCCTCTCCCGACACCTTCTTCTTTCAGACAAGCACCGCTTTATAAAGCGCGGTGCTTCTGTACCACGCACGACCTCTAGTACACCAAGGTAAGTAATGTTCACGCTCATTTATACTACATTCCAAATGACGCAAAACTACTACTACAAGACAGCTCAATGTGCTTGGCCACCCTTCTGCGAGTGGTGTGCATATTTGCCACACCTGCATGAGCGCTTGTTACGACGCTTTACCTTCGACGTTCGAACCACAACTCGGATTAACGGCGAGGATAATGGGTGACTTAGTACTACTAGTACTACTACCATTTATCACTTATTGCGTAAATACAACTTTTCTCGCTTTTTTGGTGGTCTGGACTTGTGAGCTTAAGTGTGTCTTAATGCGCTTTCGCAAAAGTCAATTAAGTGGGAAAAGCAGTGTTTTCACTTGGATTTATTCCATATTAAGGATAAAAAGTAACATAAGCAGGAAAAAGGGACCGGTGGTTTTCCTGATGCATGCAACCCAGAGATTCCGTAAAACGTTTGGTGAGATCCCGTTACCTCGTCCGCCCCCAGATCAACACAATTAGTCCTCATAGAAAAGCATCCAAACGAGAAGAACACATGCTCAGAACTCCGCCCTTATCCAATCTGTACCAACACCTATTATCCCCCCAAAATCTGTAACACCAAATTGTATCACACACCAAATATACTCAACTACACGGAATCACCGGCCAAAGAAGAGGTATCAGACGAACACAACCAAAGCCGATCGCGCATCACATCGGCCTCATATCTTGTTTGCATCCCACCCGATTCCTGTACCCGTCGCCCCAGGCGACAGAGTACGCGTCCAGACAACCATATGATAGCCTCTTATTTAAAACACGTACGAAAACTTAAAGTCATCCCATCAACAAGATGGCGCGTCTAAAACGGCCGGCGGGAACGGCGGACTGATGGGGGTACGCCTCACAACAGGGCATTCGCGCATCTGGAGATGCAAAAGGGGCACTGGGGGCCCCTAGACTAGATTGTAATGTCCTACATAGATGTACTTCTGCAAAGGACAATAATTGGATTCAAAAAAAAAAAAAAAAGTAGCCAGCCCAGGTATCGATAACAGTAACTGGCGCCCTGGTGGTTGGAGATGCGTAGACTGCGAGAACGTGTCCGTGTCATACATGGTGTGGCATGTACATCCCTACCAGGTTCTGGCGAGTTCGGTTCAGTGTCCTGTGCAATTCCATCTACATCCCACTCCAATCGCACCACAACGACAGCATGAGGCGTGCGATACCACCTGAATACATCGTATTAGAGCATGATTAAAATTATAATTCAGCGTGAATTTGATGAGAAAACGAGAAGCACAGCGATGATTGAGAAGAACGGGCCTATAACAGCGGGACTGCCTACTCGCCAGAGAAAACTGGCACAACCTTGCTCTGCGCTCAATACCCACCAACGAATAAGAACAAACCATTAGCCCACATCTTGAAAAACAAGGTCACACTTTGGTCCACTCACCAGAGAAGACTTGCTCTGCACTCAACACGCCAATGGTAGGTCTAGCGAGATAGCTGTGCTATCTTTTTCGCAAGGACACAGCTAACTCGTGGAAAGATCAGTATTGTTCTTGTCACGAACCTGAAGGTCAAGGGGTACACCAGCCAGCATACACGATGGAAGGCACAACAATCTGAGATGCATCTGTTTCTCTGCGTCCGTTGATGACGATATCTCAATTATTTGCTGCGTTCGAAGCAGCAGCGCGTTGTGATCTGTGAGTGGTCCCAGCGTTGATAATGATGGTGATATTTGTAGATACTCGACTCACCCAAGAGTGTATTGCCTGCTACAGCCGATTCGAATCATTTGTCCATTCGCGCTGGAAGTTCAGATGAGGTTGAATACACTTTGTCCTTTATAGGGAAAACTACTGAATACGAGCCAGGTGGAGATAATAGATTGCGCGTGATACATGGTATGGCATGTCACTGTCGCTGGCGAGCTGCATTAGGTTTCTGAATACTATCAAACACCTAATTCAACACACCACCGCCAGAACAGCCTGAGGCGTGCACAATTAATAATGATTTAGAATGAATGTGATGCGAATTGTGCTTATTAGCAACTGATCAAAGTCGGAATTGGTGCGGAATGTGCATCGCTAGCGCTGGCGATTTGGGTTGGGTTGCCTGTGTACCTAACTCACCAGCGCCAGAATGACAGCGTGAGACGTGCCCGATCACCTGGCTGCATTCGATGTTAGCTTTTGGTTTGGAGTGAGATGTAACGTGTACTTATCAGCAACTGAGCAGTGTCGGCAGGCTGGCAAAGTGGAAATTGTTCGGGGTCATCACGAAATCAGCGCCTGATCGTGCTGAGTGCAATTTCTTTTTTTCCATTACTAGCCATACGCACTAGGACCGCCGAATACGAACACCCTGATGACACTCATAGTCAGCATAGAATCACAAAATCTCACCCATCTGACCTTGAACGCGATGATGGTTCATACCCTACTGGGACACTAGCAACAGCGTAGCCACTAGAAAAGACAATATTATTGCGGTAGAACGCCTCGATAAAAATGAGAAGCGTGAGTTACACGTCAATATAGTCGGAGTGGGCGTCCGTGTCGCATGCAAAGCAACAGCACTGGCGAGTTGAGAGCGATCATTGTAAATCGCTTAAAAACGCTACCTGCAGCGACTCACCACGTTCAGAATGAGCTGGGTACGCGAGCACCCAAACACGTATTGCCCAACAGCTATTCAAAACGAAGCGTGGACTTATCAACGAAATGTGTCGGCGAATGAAGTCTGCAGTAAGAAGTGAGTCTGGAGCACCACAAGGATCAAAGTGAAACAACCGAACAGGGACGCCGTGGTGACCAGAGGGACAAGCACCTCCATCCATAAGTTGACATTATCTTGCCCGTCTGATCTTGGACCATACTTGAAAGCTCACAGGTTATAAGTACGGAGAGATACTGCAATGTGGAAGAGTTGCTCTGAAAAATTAAATCAAAGCGTGAGCGCTGAAACGGGTGTTCTGCCAGTGTGAGCAAGAAAAGTACGTACCTTGTCGAATTTTCATGTTCCTTAAACAAGTGTACATAAGGAATGGTAGGTTAGAGTTAAAATATAAGAGATGGACGCAACACCTGCAATGTTTAAGCATGAAAAAGAGGCGGATGGACGTGTACTCGTTTTGAATGATTCCAAGTTACCGCGTATGGTTGTGCGGCGACAAGCCATGTTTGTTTGTCGTTGTTGACATGCCGTGACTCGAAGATTCTGCAGTTTTTGAGTTCAACCGTGCCAGTGAGCGCTATAGCTAGCTTCCAGACATCGAAGTTCATACTTTTAAATTCGATCAGGCTTCATCTGACGCTCATCTGTACCCGCTCCCTCTACTTCCCATGCGGATTCGCCCATTCCTGCTTCACCCATTCTGACCCTAACCTGGAGGTAACAGACTCTCCCATTCTATAGCTATGATATGACTTCTGAATCGTGTCACACTCTGTCTCTCAGATCTCAAACGACATACACATATACACCCTCGTCCCCCTTAACATCATCTGCGTTTCTCTACCACTGACATTCCTCACGCTCACCACTTTTCTCGGTGCTCGATCTGAGCATTGCGCCTAGCACTAGGAAATTGGTGAGTATTGTAATTTATTCGCATGTCGCCAGTCGGTCCCGTTTTCGAGTGCGGTGGAGTCGGTTGTCGGGTTGTGCGCTTTTGAGAGCTATTGTAAAAACCCTTGTAATGGGTATGTGTTTTGAATACAATGCACATCATTCTCCACCCACCTTGACCTTGCGTGCACTTAAAATGTGCCATACGCGGGACGGAAACATGTCGGCTGATGCGGACCCTCTATGCTGCGCTTGTCTATGTCTCACTGGAAATATAACGCATTCATCCATCATAGGAATGCCCAAGCATACGGCGGGCAGGCCCCTACCCAAATTTAGTCCAAGTCAACTCGAATCTCAAGTCAAGGACCAGCACTGACCAACATCCCGCGGGTACGCAGCGATCTCAGATGGGACTACATCTGCGAGGCGATGCATGAGGTTAAGTTACCAGTCGCGCTTGACTTCATAGTATGGTTCTTACCTCGAACTTCGTTTGCATGGTCCCTTGTCGTGATCTCACATGTTCCACTTTACGCAGACGGAGATCACGCGCCAGACTATTACGCAGGGTTCTCATTCAGCCGCACGATGACCAAGTGCCATGTGATAGAGAAGAGAGGTGTGGAGATCTCATTCTACTATGCGTGGACCTGCTCCTGGCCATCTGAAGACGCGATGCAAGTTAGACGAGTTGGAGAGACGCACCCTTCTATTGGCGGTTGGACGGGCATATCATTCGGTGGTGTCAATAAGCACGCAATCTCTTGTTCAATATATTTATATTGATAAATCCTGTCGATTAGATTTCGTGTATACAATTTTTGGAAGCAATCAATATCCAGCAGCATACAAAAAAAAATCATGTCCGTATACACGAAGAACATGCTCAGCCAAAGGGCAAAGGAATCTGAATATTGAGATCCACCGCGTCGTGTTCAATGTTTGTTCACCAATACCTTATTCTACTCTTCACGACGGTCACGCTAGTCGGTCGTTCCCGCAGCCTCGTGGGGGATTATCCGGGCATGTTGGCCATTGTCAAATCTGGTCGGTGGAAGCATTCCTTTGTATGACACCAGGCTGTGCTCACTATGCCGCTTAGTATGGGCAAAAGGTGTGGACAATCATACGAAAAAGGAAGTGATATGTCGGAGACGCTTTGGAACGTCCACCAAACACCAAAGTGTGACATACATCTAGTCGGGGTTCCAACAGCTTAAATACTGCTACCTGCGTCCCTCTACTTCTCTTCAACATCCATCGCACTTTCCTTCCAAACATCTGCCATATAACTTGTGCATTGCGAGTTACTCTTGTACACTTTCTCCACCTTCTATCGCTCATCTTGTCCTACCACAGTATAAGGCCTGGCGCCATCAACATTACATCTCAAGCATTCTATCATTAACTATGGACCACTACGCGACTGAAATGAGCCAAAGTTCCATCCCAGGCCCGTCCCAAGACGAGCCTCAACCCCAACCCCAACGTGCCGAACCTGTGCCATTCGATATGTATGCCGATCCATCTCAGTACGCTCCACCTGGGCCGGCTCCCACAGCGCACGGAATGGAGACCGCAGTGGTCGATGCTGGTATGGGACAATATGGACAGCCCCCCCTCATGCCGGATATGACGGGGCATGTAGCCGTTCCTCCATTCGCAGCGCATTTCCCCCAGCCTCAGATGGCCCCAGGGCCATTGTACTACCATCCTCCATTTGCACCCTATTTCCCCCAGCCTCAGATGGCCCCAGGGCCATTGCACGACCCCTCCATCCCACCTCCATTGGTACCCTGTTTCCCCCAGCCTCAGATGGCCCCAGGGCCATTGCACGACCCCTCCATCCCTCCGTTTCAACCCTTTTTCCCCCAGGTGTAAGGATATGATATCCTTTACGCCCCGACCCAGCTTCAAAACAAGGCGTTCGAACTTACTAAGTTCGAACACAGCCACGTACTCACTAACGCGAAGAGTTCCACTCTTCGCGTCCGAGTACGTGGACACATTCCTTCTTAACTCTCCTTACCTACTGTACCATATGCTCGAAACCCATCATCACCGTCCTTCGCCGACTTATTTTCCATTTCCACATGCTACTTGCTCGACTCTCGGCTTAATCGTTCGGCTCGAAACACTTATATACCACGAATGTGCACTCGTTACAGTAGCAGAATTGACCCGTTGATTCCCCGCTCCAAGAAGCCTCTCAGAAAGAACGCACAGAAATCCTCTTTATACTCAGCCTAAGCTATCTATTATACTCGCAACTCGAGGCGTCTAGAACAAATTCCCCATCGAACTCATAGTCAGCCTTACATATTTGGAGCCCACCGCGAGGGGAATTGTTCTCGAACAACCCCTTGCACCCAAGTTTGATCCGTTTGATCCGTTCCCGATCTACTGATCGACCTTTCAGAATCCCGGTCCTTGATCCCTATACCCGCACGCCATATCTAAATACTACCATCCCAACGCGCAGCTACGTCTCCAGCAGAACGAGCCATCTGCGCTGGCACCCTCGAAGCAAACGTCCACCAACAAACGTCGAAGTCGTGCCAATACTTATAACGCCCTCACCACTTCCTCATCATCCACAGTACTACCCGCTTCCAACTCGTTTGCCATCACCCCAGCTCGCCCTAGAATAGAACAACGAGGAAGGCCCTTCCCTGATACAACAGACGGACCCACAGAGTCGTCCCTATCGGACGACGACCTTATCAATCTACCCCCACGCGCGAACTCACCCTTTCCTGCCATAACTGCCAAACCGACCTTCGTTCTCAGACCAGCCATATTCGACCCCGAAACACCCACAATCCCTCAAGTCCCTCCCAAAGACGCACATATCCAACCCTCTATTGCAACGTCAAACACACACCCCATTCCCAAACCCGAGTTCATCCCTCGCAAAGCCATACCCCCCAACCACGTCTTCACTGCCACCCAACCACAACCTATAATTCCCCCGCCTCTTGTCGTACCCCCACCTGCACACTCCCAAACATCCAACACCATGTCCAATGCCTCCAAAGGCATAAATGCCATGCCCGGGGCAAATTCCAGCAAGGCTCCCGCGTTCAACGGTGAAACATCCGAACTCTTAGAGTTTTTTGAATTATTTGAGGATCTGGCATCGGCATGTGCTCTCACTGACGCTGAAAAGTGTAAGACAATAGTGCGATACGTTGACATTCAGACAAAGCGTTTTTGGGTAACGCTCACGGGATACGAAAGCAAGGACTTCGCCATTTTCAAAACGAATATCTTAGCGCAATACTCAGGAGCAGCTAAGGGACAGCGGTACTCAATTCGCGACCTCGAGCGCATCGTCATCAGCAACATCGACAATGATATCTCAACCGAGACGGAACTACTACAGTATTACAGGCAGTTTCGCCCCGTAGCACACTGGCTCGTCGCCAACAGCAAGATATCTACGCGAGAAAGGGACCGATACTTCTGGCAAGGCTTACCTGCTTCTGCTCGACGAGCCATAGATCGACGACTGGAGCTTAAGGATGTCGACTATTCAAGAACAGAGGCTACTGACTTTGAAGAAGTCTTAAAAGCAGGACGTTTTGTGTTTTCAGATGACGCCTTCGATACAGACCTCAACGAGCCTATAGCAACACGAATCCGCACGATACGGGAAGCACGCGCCCCCAAAGCAAAGACCACCGTCCCATGGGATTCAGATGACGAAGAAGAAGACAGAAAGGACGCCAGAAGAGAAGTACAAACCAAGCGAGTCGCATTCACACCCCCTCCTCCAGTACCCGTCAAGAATACTATCGACGAGGTAGAAGCACTGGCACGCAAAATGCACGGCCTCGATATTGGCGACGTCGCCTACTCAGGATGTTACACCCGGCTAGTATGTCTAGCACCTGCTGCTGCGCAAGCATGGGCACCCCCCAAGTCCCGTCAACTGGTTAGCACGCCCTCTCCAGCACCAAACTCGCAAGTCCTGCCTTATCTACCCCTTCCACCCCTTCCTTCCTCTTCCAACTACTCACAGCATGCTAAGTGTTTTTTCTGCGGTGGACCGCATGTATTACGCGCCTGCCCTATCGCAGGAGACTATCTGCGCGCAGGACGAATTATCCGCGACGGGCAGTACTTCGCGTATCCCGACCGATCGCGTATACGACGATATGGAGACGAGACCTTCAAACAGGTTATCGACGCTCGTTACGCATCTCCTCACCCTGCCACTCCAGCCACAGGATCAAACGCCATCGTCCTCGAAAACCCACGACAAGAACTTCCAACGCCATCAGCACCCCCAGAAATCCCTCCTTCCGCCTTCATCTCAGAATCATACTTCCTACAGTGCGAACCCGTGACAGAGAACCACGCGGTTATCACCACCGTAGAAGAAATTGACGACGAGCAGTCAGCAGATGCGCTCGCCATCACTCGATCCAAGGCAAAGGCTGCTAAAGCCGCAGAAACCACTCCTGCAACACGTTCCGTTTCCATTCCAGCACCTGTAACTATTTCTCCAACTCCTGCAACACGTTCCGTTTCCATTCCAGCACCTGTAACTATTTCTCCAACTCCTGCAACACGTTCCGTCTCCATTCCAGCACCTGTATACACCCCTTCCTCCCTGCCAGCACAATCCACCTCCGTCGAATCCAAGAAAGAACCGGCCTTTCGGTATGAGTCAAAGGCGAACTCGCCAGACGCAGCAAAACGTCTCTACGAGACCATCCTCAGCACTCCCATCCCTCAGCTAACCATATCTGACCTTCTAGCCATCAGTCCTGACCTGAGAAAGGAGGCGGTAGAACACTCCCGCACCCAACGAGTACCAACGTCCACCACCTTACCCCCAGCAAAAACCCTCGTCACCGCTACCACCACCCCTCCCTTGCATATCGAGCATGCGACTCCCCTACGCGAAATTCGCGTGACGCTGAATGGCTCCCACTCCGAACTTGCGCTACTGGACGAAGGCTCGGAAATCGTGGTGATTCGTGAAGACGTCTGGCGAAAGACGAACGCCCCCATCAACCAAGACGCACGGATGCGCATGCAAACCGCCAACGGAGGATCGCAGGAGATGGCTGGATGCCTGGAGATGCTAGAGATAGACGTGGAAGGTATCAAGACCTGGGCCCACGCATATGTAGTACCAGAAGCCCCCTACCGTCTTCTCTTAGGACGACCTTGGCAACGCTTGGTTCGTCTCTCCAAAGCCGAGGATACTGACGACGTTCACGTTGCAGTTCACGACCCACGGGATCCCAGCAATACTCGCACCGTCAAAACTTCTCCTCGTCCTTGGCCCCATCCCTCCCTCGCATTAACAGCCTCAGTACTCTCCTCGGTTCTCCCTTCTCTCTTCCCATCCTTAGCTCTATCTACTCCGCAAATTCCCCCAACCAGCTCCACTAACATCTACCATGCCATCAAACATCCCCGCCCCACACTTCTATCTACTCCGCAAATCCCTCCAACCGCTTTGGCGACTACTCCATCGTATGGTCATCGTTACCCTTCTCCACCAAAACCCGCATATCCTCCACCCAGCACGTACATTACCCCACCAACAACACCAGATACCCCGTCTCCGAGTTATTCTACATCAACATCCCCAGCCTCAACCGCATTGCCACCAACACCACCAGGTATGGAGGACTGTACTACCCGTATAGTACCAGCCCCATCATCGCCCGGTATACCAAAACACGAGCCCGTTCCAGTACCACTCCCATCAAAACCCTCTTTTATTCCCACCTCTAGTCTTTCCAATTCCCCCTTCGCGGAATCCCTCCTCCAAGCGCACCTCGATATTGACCCGGTCCGCCGCACCTTCGCCTACAAAAAAGTTGCCAACAAGGTGAGGCCTGTGGCCACCACCATGCCAGCACACGCGCGCATCATCCGCCATTTCCCAGAGGACCCCCTTGCATCCCTTCCACCCCTTTCAACTACCCCTCCTGCCTTCACACCCGGTACTCGCCTCACCCAAAGCCGCATGGACGACCTCGGCATCTTCAAGAACACGTTCCTCCTCCCAGAAGAACGAAAGCTCGCCGCGCACGATCTCATGAACAACGAGCTTGCGCTCGCCTGGGACGAAACGGAGAAAGGTCGCTTTCGCGACGACTACTTCCCTCCAGTAGTCATCCCCACCATCGAGCACACCCCCTGGACTCACCGCCAACCTCCCATACCTCCTGGCATCAAGGACGAGGTCGTCAAACTCATCAAGTCGAAAATCGCATCCGGCGTCTACGAGGCGTCGAACTCTTCCTATCAGTCCCGCTGGTTCTGCGTCGCGAAGAAAAGCGGGGCCGTGCGCATCGTCCATGACCTCCAACAGCTCAATTCCATCACCGTGAAGGACGCCGCCACGATGCCCTACGTCGAGCTCTTCGCAGAGCAATGCGCTGGGCGCGCCATCTACTCCATGATGGATCTTTTCGTCGGCTTCGACCATCGCGCGCTCGCAGAGGAATCCCGCGACATCACCACTTTCCAAACTCCCCTCGGCACCTATCGACTCACCGTTCTCCCGCAGGGATGGACCGACTCACCAGCCGTGTTCCAGAACGACGTTGCGTTCATCTTACAGGCCGAAACCGACATCGCCCCTAACTTCCAGGACGATGTTAACGTCTTGGGGCCTCACACGCGCTACGAGCTACCTGACGGCTCATATGAACTCATTCCCGACAACGCGGGCATCAGAAGGTTCGTCTGGGAGCACTGCGCAGACGCAAATCGCGTTCTGCATCGTTTGAAGCACGCTGGAGCTACGATATCGGCCTCAAAATTATTCCTTTGCGTGCCCGAGGTTCTCGTCGTGGGGCAGCTCTGTACATATGAAGGACGCATCCCCGACGAGACGAAGGTAGCGAAAATCACGCACTGGCCCCCCTGCTCAACAAAAACTCAGGTGCGCGGTTTTCTCGGGACAGTAGGCACCATTCGATCGTGGATCAGAGACTTCGCCCTTATATCCCGTCCCCTAACAAACCTCACACGCGCAAACGTACTCTTCGAATGGACTCACGACGCACAGGACGCTATGGACAAACTCAAAGCGGCCGTTCTCACATCCCCCGCGATCCGCCCCATCAGCTATACCTCCGCTAACGAGGTAATCCTAGCCGTCGATTCCTCTTACCTCGCATGTGGTTGGATTCTCATCCAACTCGATGATAACGGTCGTCGTCGTCCAGCGCGTTTCGGATCAATAACGTGGAACGAGCGAGAGGCTCGCTACTCGCAGGCAAAACTTGAATTATACGGCCTTTTTAGGGCCCTCCGCGCAGCCAAGGTATGGCTTATCGGCCTCAAAACCTTCACCATTGAAGTCGATGCCAAATACGTCAAGGGGATGATTAGTCATCCGGACATACAGCCGAACGCAGCCATGAACCGCTGGTTAGCGGGAATTTCTCTCTTTCATTTTAAACTACGCCACGTACCAGCTACCAGACACCTTGGACCGGATGGACTTTCGCGACGACCAGCAGCCCCAGAAGACCATGTAGAATTAGAGGAAACCTCTGAGGAGGTAGAAGAATGGCTTGATGAAGTTTTGGGATGCGCCATCTGGGTAGAAAAGGACTTAGAGATTTTTTTTCAACAGATCAACATGCCCACCTCATTCGCTATGCACGCAACAGCATCCACACTCCTTCCAGAACGCTCACTTCCATCCGATGACACCATCCAGCAACGCGACGCTGAACTAAACACCATCCTTTCATACCTCGAATCGCTATCATTCCCATCGTCCTTATCAATCGCGGATCAAAAACGCCTCGTTAAATGCGCCCATCGTTTTTTTTCACGTGGAAACTGCTTGTGGCGAAAAGACCCAACAGGACGACATCAGCTTGTTGTTTTCACACCAGATCGCATTCGCATTCTCGCCGAAGCCCACGACAAACTCGGTCACAAGGGATTTTATCCTACACGACGCACCATCGCAGACAGGTTCTGGTGGCCCTCACTAGATAAGGATCTGGCATGGTACCTCAAAACATGCCATCAATGCCAGTTGCGCTCCGTTGAACGCGTCATCATCCCCCCTACCGTCGCTATTCCAGCTCCTTTGTTTAGGAAAGCATTCGCCGACTCAATGTATATGCCCACTGCTCGAGGGTACACATACATCGTACAAGCACGATGCTCGTTGTCAAATTGGCCCGAGTGGCGCATGTTGAAAACGGAGACAGGACGCACATTAGGAGCCTTCATCTTCGAAGAGATACTATGTAGATGGGGGGGAATAGAGCAAATTGTAACGGATAACGGTACCCCGTTCGTAGCAGCGATCGAATGGCTTTCGAAGACGTACCACATCAACCACATCCGGATCTCACCTTACAATTCACGCGCTAACGGCCTGGTAGAACGCTCCCATCGAACGATACGAGATTCGCTCGTCAAAGCATGTGACGGCGATATCACTCGATGGCCGGTTGTTGCACCACATATCTTCTGGGCAGACCGCGTTACCACGCGAAGAACCACAGGCCACACCCCTTTCTTCTTAGCTCATGGCGTAGAGCCCATCCTTCCCTTCGATATCACTGATGCAACCTTCCTACTCCCCGATATCAGCGCTCTCATCTCTACAGACGAACTGCTCGCTATCAGGGGCCACCAGCTGGCTAAACGAGACCATGATTTAGCATTAGCGCACGAACGTCTGCTCCAATCCCGCTTCGCATCCGCCAAAGACTTCGAACGACGCTTTGCTAACATTATCCATGACTACGCATTTCGGCCCGGAGACCTCGTGTTAGTACTTAACAAGAAAATTGAAGCAGCATCCAACGCCAAATGTAAACCACGATATCTCGGACCTATGATCGTGATCTCCCGCTCGCAAGGAGGATCTTATCGACTTGCGGAAATCGACGGAGCTGTCTCAAAGCTAAAATTCGCTGCATTCCGCATTATTCCTTACTATCCGCGCTCTCCGTCATCCATCGAAGTTACCCAATACATCAACCCTCGAACCATAGAAGGACTCAACGACGAGGACTAGATGCGTTTTTTTTTTCCTTTTATCCTATCTAATTTCTTTCTCTACTCTACAGTACAAATTCTTTTAGTTCATTTTGTTGGTAGATCGACCAGGGATGGTCGATATTCGAACTGGAAGGGTGATGTAAGGATATGATATCCTTTACGCCCCGACCCAGCTTCAAAACAAGGCGTTCGAACTTACTAAGTTCGAACACAGCCACGTACTCACTAACGCGAAGAGTTCCACTCTTCGCGTCCGAGTACGTGGACACATTCCTTCTTAACTCTCCTTACCTACTGTACCATATGCTCGAAACCCATCATCACCGTCCTTCGCCGACTTATTTTCCATTTCCACATGCTACTTGCTCGACTCTCGGCTTAATCGTTCGGCTCGAAACACTTATATACCACGAATGTGCACTCGTTACAGTAGCAGAATTGACCCGTTGATTCCCCGCTCCAAGAAGCCTCTCAGAAAGAACGCACAGAAATCCTCTTTATACTCAGCCTAAGCTATCTATTATACTCGCAACTCGAGGCGTCTAGAACAAATTCCCCATCGAACTCATAGTCAGCCTTACACAGGTGATCCCAGGGCCATTGTACAACCCCTTCATCGCTCCTCCGTTTGTCAGGCTATACTGTCATAATGATGCATCAAAACAGGCTAACTAGCAGATTTTGATGATGCATCAACTATGATAACGAGCAGTGGTGGATGATCATGGTGGATCACAATGCAAGATCCTCCATTCGCATTTTTAGCCCACTACCGTGGGAACTCCTCCGCAACATCCAAAACATAGCCTATTTGGGGTATTCTCCACAATATCAACCTTTCCCACACCCTCCCCATCCATCCCTGGCTCACCACCACACCACAATTAGATACAGCTTGTAATTAAGTAGTATTATAGGTTATATACACATAGTAGAACATAATAGACCGCTTTTTCTCTGTATTTTTGTACCAATACCTGCTACAGAGCCCATGCAAGTGTGACCTAATAGAACACATATCAAAAACTGTTTCGCATTTTTGCCCCTCTGGTACTGGGGTACTCTAGAGTGTTTATAATATGTTTATAAATATATATGTACCCATCCTAGCCCTCACCTTACCCCCTAGAGCGTCCTACATCATGTACTGTGCTGTACTAGCATAAAATAGAAAATAGCTACGGAAATTTTGAGCTTTGGGTATATAGACTTGGAAATATGATCCCCAACATCCCTTCAATAGTATACACAACATATCAGGAGCATAGGGCAACAGGATCAGTCCCTGTGGTGCTATGTGCTTACCCTCTCCTGGTGGTTCAACCCCTGGGAAAATTTTCCTGCACCTCCAGCCCTCCAGGATGGTAGTGCACCTGTTCCTATTGATATATAGAGTATACAAATCACATAGCTGCATGACAATAGCAACAGAAACCTTGTCTAGAATGAAATATCTCCTCCTGACTATACTACTGCATATTTTCGCACTTTTGAGGTCTTACCATTGCACAAACCATCCAAACTGTTTATAATTACCTTCTGGTACATATATAAAGTCTTCTCTTGGCAAGGATCTCACAGTAATATGTCAGAGAATTGATATCAAGGATATATCTCCTATTTTCACTGATTAGGACTGTGAGACATATATAGGATGATATATTATCATCGGACTATCACAGTATACACTATACATACTGGGAAACACAGTCCTCGAGTATTAGAAGGATCCATCAAGACATAAGAGCAGAGGAGCCCAGTAGATATGAAAAAGACCGTGGGAAATTCAAAAGTCTAAACATCGAAAATGTTGTTGTTGCAGTCTACACATCAAGTCAGTGGTAGGACTGTATTGCTGCAACAACACTTTGACATTACAACACTTCCACATTACTCTCACTCTTAGAATATCATGTAGTACAGGATATTTGGGTAGTCTACATTCTATTTAGCTCATTTTTAACAAAATCTTCGACCTAGATATTAGTGTATTCATGTATTTTTCCTATTACATATATGGTCAGACCACAATCATATTTTTACTTTGCTTATCACTCACTCAGTTATGAATGGATCTTTCTACAAATTCAGAGGTGGTATCATGTATATAGGCTCATTATATAGCAAGTAGCTGATTACACAGATATATCCTCATGAGACCCTAGATCACTTATCAGTAAATCTCCCTGACATACCCCTGATATCAATACCCTGACATATTCCTGTCTGATCCTTGCCATAGAAAGACTTAATATATGTACTAGAAGTTAAATATAAACAGTTTGGATAGTTTGTGCAATGATAATTTGATGAAAAACCTCAAAAGTGCGAAAATATGCAGTAGTTTAGCCAGGAGGAGATGTTCCACTCTACAGAAGGTTTCTGTTGCTATTGTCATGTATCTATGTGATTTGTATACTATATATATCAATAGGAACAGGTGCCCTACCATCCTGGAGGGCTGGAGGTGCAGGAACAATTTTCCCAGGGGTTGAACCACCAGGAGAGGGTAAGCACATAGCACCACAGGGACTGATCCTGTTGCCCTATGCTCCTGATATGTTGTGTATACTATTGAAGGGATGTTGGGGATCATATTTCCAAGTCTATATACCCAAAGCTCAAAATTTCCGTAGCTATTTTCTATTTTATGCTAGTACAGCACAGTACATGATGTAGGACGCTCTAGGGGGTAAGGTGAGGGCTAGGATAGGTACATATATATTTATAAACATATTATAAACACTCTATAGTACCCCAGTACCAGAGGGGCAAAAATGCGAAACAGTTTTTGATATGTTTTCTATTAGGTCACACTCACAGAGGCTCTGTAGCAGGTATTGGTACAAAAATAAAGAGAAAAAGCGGTTTATTATGTTCTATGGTATGTATATAACCTATACTACTACTTAACTAGAAGCTATATCTAATTGTGGTGTGGTGGGGAGCCAGGGATTGATGGGGAGGGTGTGGGAAAGGTTGATATTTGGGAGAATACCCCAAATGGGCTATGTTTTGGGTGTTGCGGAGGAGTTCCCACGGTAGTGGGCTAAAAATGCGAACATGTAGCTCTGTAGTGGCAGTGTGGCATAGTCTGCTACTTAGCATGTTCTAATGCATCAAAGAAGTTGGAAAAACAGGCTAATTAGCATACTTGATGCATCACCTGTGACTTGTAGTTAGCAGACTTGATGCATCATAGCTACAGGGACTGGTGCGTTTGTACCCTATTTCCCCCAGCCTCAGATGATGCATGGGCTATCGCACCACCCCTCCGCCCCTCCTCCTTTTGGATATTTACCCCAGCTTTCAGAAATATCGGGCGCGGGACGCAAGACTCTTACTGTACCTCCCAATGTGCAACTGATCGTACAGCACGGCATTGTCCAGTACAAATGCCGTCTTCCGCAGTGTAAAAAGTGGGGTACAATGCCAAGAACAAGCATGCTGAAGCATATCACTTCGAAAAGGCACACTGGGGACGACGGTCAGTTTAAATGCGAATACTGTAGCAAGGAGTAAGTGCCACGCGTCTCTTAAGTGCGAATGTGAAGCTGATACATTGATTCTAGCTTAAGTCGCTCGGACTCTTTGAATCGTCATTACAAGTCTTGTTCCAAAAGACCTAAAGGACCTGGTGATTCGACCTGAAGTTCGAACGAGTCGTCGCAAGATTGATTTATCATATGGTTTCGATTGGAACAAGGTTCCAGATATCTCTCTCGGACAAGATCATCGGGCAAGCGTGCATCATCTCATCATTTGGACTGCATAATCCATCGTTCACGGACTACACATGACTTTATCTATCATTTATATTTCTCTGCCGTATCCGCCTGCGGGCATCCTTCATTCATTGCATTTCTTTATATATCATTATATCGCGCGGTCGTATCTGTAGCACCCTCCACTCATTATTTTGCTCTGTCGTATCTGCGGCATCACCTCACTCATTACATCTCACACCATACTTATGCATGAACACATCAATGCTATCACTTTCTTTGACCTTGTAACAAAATTGTCTGAACTCAAGGAATTCCAATGCAATTCATACCGCAAAGAAACTCGGGCGATCGTGCATCTATAGTGGGCCCGCTAGACTTGTATGAAGCATCAATGTGTTTATATGGAGTACTAGCGCTTCCACAGGTTGTCTTACGAGAATCGCCGCCACTTCATCCTGATGTACATCTGGATCTATGCGACTATGATACGTGATGACGGGATGACGGAGTCGGAGAACGCCAGGCTTCTGTACAGTACTGTCTGTCTGGAAGTACCTCTGCATGCAAAGCACGCAGACGAACTCAGAAATACACTTGCTATGCTGTACTGTGATAATGATAATGATGACGATCTAGGGTCCCGCCGATCACTGGAATCGGACTTTCATGCAAATCCCTGATCGGAGGTATTTGCTAGAATGACGAGAACGGCATTAATCCCAAGGTGAGAGAGGACAAGCAAGGTCTCGATGTATTGTGTATCGTCCTACGACCCTGGAATGTGTGAATTATGCACTGTCATAGCTACAAGGCAACTGCGTAATGTGAAAAAAAAACGTGCAGAAAGAAGTTTGAATCATCAGTTGGCGGGGAATCAAACTAAGTTGAATACATCTACATTGAGCTAACTGCTACTGTGAGCCCCAGCATGGCTGCTAGTTGTCGCAGCGTCCCGGCGGGGGATGTCAATACGCTCCAAGCGCCATCGAGGAGGCGTCCTCAGTCTGCCATGAGACCAGCACGAATAATAGCAAAGGAACGCCTTGCACCAATGCACGTCTGGGAGCGAATCATTGTCAGATGATTCGGTGTCCTGAGGCACCCCAGGCTGCTGGCTAGAAGGATGTCGTGTATCGTCGACTTTTATGTATTCTGGTAATTTGGCAGCAACAAGATTCTGTAAGGCACCGATCAGCAAAAGGGAAGAAGATGCGAGAAGATCTGCGTTACTTTGACTTTCCGCCCTGCTGCGACTTCAACAACTTGTGGTTCATGGCTGGATCTGGACCTATGGAAGGAATGACCCTGCCGCAAGAATTGCGTGACTCTTAGACTGTTTGAGCGGGGGGGCGGAGAGCTCATTTCAAACTAGATAGGACTTAGTGATGCATTGCGAATTGATTCAAAACGAAGACAAACATGATCGAACTGAG
The DNA here is from genome assembly GCF_016758775.1 of Suillus clintonianus. NCBI lineage: Eukaryota > Fungi > Basidiomycota > Agaricomycetes > Boletales > Suillaceae > Suillus > Suillus clintonianus. The sequence continues at coordinate 28,569 of NW_024539433.1, forward strand.
TTGGGGCCTGCACTGAAGTCGAGTGGGTGGGAGGCAGGGGCGACGTAGCAGGGACCTATAAGGAATGCGTGAGTCAACTATGAAAGAAATAAGATAAAGAGACGAACATCCCATGGATCGCGAGGTTGACCATGTCGTACTGCGTTTGTGCGAGGAGCGAAATGAAAGAGTTTGTGAAAATGGCGAAGGAATGTGGGTTGCTGGTGGTTTTTTGTATGCGAAGGCCTTTGATGCCTTGGAGGGAATGATATAGCAGCTGGGGTACGGCGCACGACAGTGGGACGACGGGTTGCATCAGACTGTAATCATTCAATTCAGCACCACGGTGAAAATGATCAGTGGGGTATATACCTGAAGTAAATGTCGGAGGGTATCGGTCTTCGAGGGAAGGTTAGTGCACCGAAGATAGATTCATGGTGCAAGTGCGTACTTTGTGGAGGGCAGACTGTATTTCCGGTATAGCAAGCAGAGAGTACATGTTGCATATGTAAATATTGGGATCACCTTCGGTCGTGAAAGCTAGTTGAAGTGAGTCTGGTGAGGGCATGAGGAATGTGACTTCAGGAACGTCGAAGGAGGCAAGGAGTTGGCGGGACTCAAAGTCCCAAAGCTTGATGGTGTTGTAGTCACTGGCACTGGCGAGGAGGGCGCCGTCAAATAAAAGTGCAAAACTGGTGATAAGCTCGGTGTGCCCTTTGAAGGGAGTTCCGACAGTCTCCAGTGTTGATGCGTCGAACTCGTAGATTGTTTTGGCGACCGTGATATCATCTTGCGATTGCTCGAAGGTGAATACGGCCAAAATGTTTCTGTTTTTGTTTGTCCAGAACATTGGCGCATATGTGAATGGTACTACACCTCGTGTCCCAGTCCTCACATCCAATTGCTGTTTTTGGATATCCCAGACCTCAAGGCACGTCCCGGTAATTGATTTTATTGCGAGCTTCTTCGAATCTGTCGAGAATCGAACTGCGCCCACCCAATCAACGCTCTTGAATGGACCGGCCACCAGTTTGCCTGTCTCCAAGTTCCATATCCGCGCTGTTTCATCAACTGACCCACTCGCCAGCAGCTTGCTATCCGCGGAGATATCAATGCACTCAATCCTCCGTCGGTGTCCTTCGAATGTTTTGACGATCCCCGTCTCAACCTCACAAGCCTTTAGCTCCCCGGTTTCCAAATTTCCACCACCAGTGGTGACCCACCGACCATCCCTTGATGCCGTCACTGCCTGTATCTGCTCCTCACAAACACCCCGCACTTCCTCAATCTCCTTGCCCGACTGCAAGTCCCATTGCCGAGTGGTTTTATCCCAAGATCCGCTCATCATTCGCTGCCCATCAGGAAAGTAGGCTGTGGTTGTAATACCCACATCAGCCATCGACGTCCTTGCCGGTTTCAGGATCATATTGATATCTAAACCGAACTGCTTCGTCGATGTGGAAGCCATGGCTGTGTCTCCGCGAGCGAAATCACAGTCAAGTAGGCAAGATATCTTCTGTATGCGTGCGTTCGAAGGAGCTGCGATGAGCTGTCCTCGTGCGCTGTAAGCCTGATACTGATTGGGATTTTGATGATGACAGCACTTACCCTGCTGAAGCCGATGGTCAGTTAAAGGCGCTAGCAAAGAGAAAGAGCGAGGAAATCTGTAATGTGAGCACAGCAGTATTCCTGGCTTATATCCTAACGCGCTTCTCCATGGCAGTGCTAGCCGTGCGTTATCTCACTCACAGCCATGACCGAAGTTCCTGTATTAGAGCGTCAATCTCACTTCCATTTCCCACCAGCCTATCTCCCAAGTCACCTCAATGATTTTTAACTTCACATATCCGGCGCTACTGTCAGTATCCCACAGTGTGTGTACAAGGGAACAACGGAAAAAAAGCTAGGTCTACACGGGATCAGTCTCCAAATCTCAATATCTCTGAGTGTGAGTCGTCGGTAAGTGACCAAGGATGTTGAATGCCCGTCGGACGCATCTCGTCAATGTCCTATACATCTGAACCAAACTTAGGAACGAGAAGAAAACGAAAGAGGGGCTCATGGGACTGGTATTTGAGTCGAATATAGATTACATCTGCACGTATTTTGAGTCAAATGTAGAAATGTGTGAAGGAGTCGCCTCAGTCGACAGTGACAGCCCGAGTTCGGAGATCGTTTTTGGCTTCGTTGATCTCCTGCGTTTCGGATGGACGACCAGATATCAGCCCATAAGTCCTTGGGAGAAATCTCTGCTGCTTACCTGCAGCAATTCGTGATACGCCTCGGGGCAGTCGCGGAACGTGAATACCCCCCAGCCGAGACTCCAGAGGGAATACGACCCGAATGACACCAAAAGCCACCACGGAATCTAATTGTACGTTATGGTTGCGTGAATCAAGGCGTTCATTCCAGTGAGCTCAGGAGAAGGACGTACGACTGGAAGGATTTCTTGCGCTACACCCGTGTCAATGAGTGGTATAGACAGGACCTCAAACAACATCAGTAGATAGATCGAAATAAGGACAGAGGAGTATATTGAGACTCGATGCAAGCGAGCCATTTTCAATACAATAGAGTGTCCTCGCAAAAAGCGGGTTGGCGAATGATAGATGTCGATGAGGCCCAGTGAGAATTGGCTGTGCCCGGATAGGGCCGAATATGTTGAGATGAGAATTACCATTTTAGTACTATGTCGAGTTATGCTTCTTTCGGTTGAAATCGATACTCGTCAATTTTAACACATTGTAACTGCACCAACGACGCATAGCGCACTGCGCATCAACGTCCTACTCGCGGTATCGATCGCAACGTGCAACGTCTCGTATCACGTCACTCGCAGTAACGATCGCAACGTGCAACGTCTTGTATCACACAGCGTCGCATATTGCACTAGGTATGCTCAGTACTTCTGTTATTTGTTACATCCTAGGCTAATCTATTACAGATGCTACCAGATTTCGCACAAATTCGTGTGCGTATGCGAGAAGTATGGGTTGGGAAGACCCCACTCAGTATCAAAGTCGACATGGTATCAACACCTTCAGCAGGCTAGTACGGAGGAGGAGAAGGCGAGAATACGTGCTGCTGAAGCACTACATACATATGGTATTTGTTAGTTTCAATTTTGCCTCGTATACTCACTAAGGATCTTATCATAGACAACACTATGCAGGATCACTCACTTCAGACTTCCAGAACAGCCGCAAGACGATCAAAGTGTAGCTTCTGGCTCCTATCTGCCTCCCAGTTCTCGTCGCGCAGCCGCAATACAAACCCTTGCTAAACGAGCGCGCGAGAACCAAGACACGAGACGTGTTGGACGCCGAAAATGTGCTCAAAGTACCTCGATGGACCAGTCGGATATCACAATGCGTGATGATGGTGACAATCTGGTACGTATGTCTAACGAACATGTCGAACTATGCACTAATAATTATCAGACAGATGATGTACCCATGCCTCTTGCTGATCCGGATGAGCATCCTGGCGATTTCGCCGATCAGAACGAGGGTCCCATCCCCGACCATAATCCACCCATACCTCCTGGCGATGTCGCTGATCAGCACGAGGGTCCCATCCCCAACAATAATCCACCCATACCTCCTGGCGATGTCGCTGATCAGCACGAGGGTCCCATCCCCAACAATAATCCACCCATACCTCCTGGCGATGTCGCCAATCAGCACGAGGGTCCCATCCCCAACAATAACCCACCCATACCTCCTGGCGATGTCGCCAATCAGCACGAGGGTCCCATCCCCGATCAGAACGAAGTTCCCATCCCCGACCATAACCCACCCATACCTCCTGGCGATGTCGCCAATCAGCACGAGCCTCCCGTCCCCAACAATGCTCCCGAGGGTGATGGACACCAACAGGAGTATCAGTTTGTCCTGCAATGCCAACCACGACCAAATATTGATGTGGAGGCGCTTGCCCAGATGGCAGTGCTTCCAAAGATGAAGGAGACGATGGAATACATACTCGCACTTAGAAATGCATCCCTGGAAGATCCAGATAGCGAAATTGGATGACGCAGCTCTTGAGAGACTTCGCAATCCACCTCGAGAGCCTGTCGTCATAGATAGTCCGAGTATCCGGCACAGCATATCCTCGTACCTCGCATTAGAACATGCATCGCAGGAGGCCTATAATCGGATCCAGAGATCCACCAAGCTCAATTTTGCAGGAGCTGCTGGTGTCGACGAGATCCTTAGTTTCTACAGTGTCGAGAAGATTATTGCGCAATATACCGGTGTTGAATCAATCAAGCACGACATGTGTCCCAAGTCGTGCTTAGCGTTTACGGGTCCTTTTGCAGCTCTCGAATCCTGTCCAATGTGCGATACATCCCGGTGGGATCAAGCAAGACTGCGTGCAACTAACGGACGTACAAAAGTCGCTGCTCAAACATTCACAACCTTACCGCTAGGGCCACAATTACAGGCCCTTTATCGACACCCTGACAGCGCACAAAATATGCGCTACTTCTACAATCGAGTTCGGGAAGTTCTCGCAGACCTCACGCAAACTGGAGAGATCCCGGTTTTCGACGATATCGCAATGGGACATGACGCTATTGGTGCGGTGCTTGATGGAGATATAAAGGAGAACGATATTGTTCTGATGGTGTCCCTAGATGGTGCCCAGCTGTACGAAAGCAAACAATCCGACTGCTGGATGTACATATGGGTCGTCGTCAACCTTTCCCCCGACAAGCGATACCGTAAAGCTCACGTCCGCCCTGGTGGTTTCATTCCTGGGCCTAATAAGCCGAAAAATTTAGATTCTTTCCTCGTCGTAGGCCTCCATCATCTTGCGGCTCTCCAGAATGAGGGCCTCGTCATATGGGACTCATCTCGTGATGTAACATTCACATCCGACCTTTACCTCATCTTCACGACCGCGGATGGGCCTGGGCTAGTCTACTGGGACGGGATGGTGGGGCATAGCGGGAAAAACGGTTGTCGAGTTTATTGCGGTGTCCTCGGCAGACGCAAACCAGGAGGAACACACTATTATCCTGCTTTGCTGAAGCCACTGGGTGCGTGTGCCCCTGGCAGTGACCACGCTGATATTAGTGTTTTTCGGCTTCCCCCCGGTGGTTCTGAAGAATACGCTCACAACTTACGGCGCCTCATAACTTCCCCGAGTCAACGACAATTGGACATTCGTAAGACCGAGACTGGGATCACAAGACCGCCTCTTATTCTGGGCCTCAAGCCTTCACGCTGCCTCGGTATTCCCCACTGTATGACTACTGATATAATGCATCTCGCAGGTAATCTCAGCGACTTACTTGTTGCTCTCTGGCGCGGGACAATAGATTGTGGCGTCACGGATGACGTGGCCACATGGGATTGGGCCGTACTCCAGGACGCGGATACTTGGAGTGCACATGGAGAGTCGGTTGCAGCGACAGGACCATTTCTACCTAGCTCGTTTGATCGCAAACCACGGAACATCGCCGAAAAAATCAACACGGGGTATAAGACATGGGAATTCCAACTCCATACCTTTGGTCTCGGGCCCGCGCTGCTTTATAACGTCCTCCCAGAGCCATACTGGATGAATTACTGCAAGCTCGTGCGGGGCTTTCAGTTGATGTGCCAGCATAGTATTACCGTGCAGCATATCCGAGAAGCCCAAGAACTCTTGTGTACCTGGGAGTACGAATTCGAGCACTTGTATTACAGACGCCGGCAAGATCGCATTCACTTTATCCGCCCCTGCATCCACCAAACCAACCATCTCGTTGCTGAAACCGTGCAGAAAGGTCCTCCTATCTGTTACGCGCAATGGACCATGGAGCGGACCATTGGCAACCTCGGGCAAGAGATACGTCAACCAGCTCGCCCCTATGCTAATCTATCCCAAGAGGGTGTTCGACGCTGTCAGGTCAACACCCTTTTATCCATCATGCCAGAGCTTGACGAGCCGGCAAAACTTCTGCCGGTGGGCGCAGTAGATCTAGGAGACGGGTTTGCATTATTGCGAAAACGAGACAAGTATACCTTCGGCCCAGTCGGAGGTGCTGCACAAGCCATACTCGATTACCTAGGAGATGGACGCCCGCTTCCTCGTATCAAACGTTGGGCACGACTTCTCCTGCCTAATGGACAAATCGCACGATCCTTGTGGAGAGAGATGTTCAAACCACTCGACCAAACGCGCATGTCACGCAATGTGAAAGTGAGTATCACAGAACATAATATTTGCACATTACTAACACGACATAGCTACAGTACCGTGAACAGGTGCGGTTTGGTGAAGTTTTATACTTCACCAGGCTGTCGGTTCAAGCAGACTTCGACGACGAGCATGACTGGCGCTGGCAGGATGTCGCGGTGGTCCAATTATTTTCCCTTCCAGACGCAGATCTCCTTCGGCTCTCCTCGCACACCGTTATTTCTTGCTCCAAACTCGAAGAAATATGTGTAATTGATGCGAAGCAGGTTCTGAGTGTTGTTGCGATGATTCCGCACAATCCAAGGCTACCTGCAGGACTTATGGAGGAGGGAGAACGTTTCTTCATGCTTGAGAAGCCCGGTTTAGATCTTTCAAATGTTGGGATCACGAACAACATTCTGGATGACGACGATGACGGTGCAGATGTAGAATAATGTATTATAACGGTTAACTGTTCCCTAGAATACACTGTATACAAAAAATAAAGTGCTGCTGCGTCGTGGTGCGTCTTCACAATCTATCTCAGCTTCTCTAAGATTGAGTGCGAAGAAACATAACGACGAAAACACTCCCTTGCCGGGCGTCTCGAAAGTTGAATGTGAGGAAGCTCGTCAAGGGAGGTTAACAATGGAGGGATTGCAGAGAACAGGAGAGTATACGACCAGAAGCTTTATGCGTTTGCGATTGAATAGAAACTTAAAATGGACGAGTGACAGAGACCATTCAATTGAATGAATTGCGTGCTTCAGAACACGATAACAATAAGATCTACTACGGTGCGTAAGTTGCTTCGTGATAACAATAAGATCTTCTACGGTGAATAAGCGCACAGAATCCTGATCATCGGATTGGAGTCTGCGGTAGATTGGTAGCCCATCCGACAAGACATGTTGCTGCGCGGCCATATGTGTATCATCTGCACCCAACGCGGCGAGATCCCATGATACTTTGTTGTAAACTGGAGGATACAGTGCAGCAGAAGAGGTACGCGATGTAAACCATTCGCCCTGTGAGAGCCGCTTTAAAGCGAGTGCAATTGTGGGTATGCTGTGAATGGCATTGAGGCGTAGTTGAACGTCTTCCGAGCGCAGCTCGTCCATTAGAACGGCAATAGGTGCAATCTGCCTTGGTCGTCAATACGACGAGCGAATGTACCATGTACATGTAACGTACCGTTTGACCAATCCAGAAGTGCCCCGCCATTAACTTCGTTGTGATCTGAAAAGAAAATCCGACCATCGTGTGTTTCAGGGCGCAATCTATTCAATTGAATTACAACCGCTTAAATACTCACCTTGTAGTCCACAAATCACAATACTTTCTTCGTACTCACTTGTCTAGTTTCCTTACATTCTCTTGTGGGGAATCCACATTAGAGTGTGAGAAGACAGGCCATCTAACTCCGCCGGAATTTGCCGTAGACTCGACTGGCAAAATTTCGTTAAGTCCAGCCCACCTGTTGCAACAACTGATTCGGCTAGCATTATGTCCTCATCTCATCAACTAGTGCCTGCCGAAAGTTCACCTGCTCAAACTGCGCTTGATCTTATCGACCAACTGGCCAATGTAACCTTGCATGACAATGTCCTTGTCTTGGAAGTTGAAAATTTGCTCGATGGTTGGCCTACCTACGAGATCAATTTTACACCGAAAAAACCGGGACCGCTGGTAAATAATTTCAACTACTCCTAGTTCTACTAATACTTGTATGCTGACATTGCCTCTGCAGAAACTCGTCATTCGCCTTCTTGATACCGTGAAACTCGTTAAACTAGAAGACTGTCCAGACAGCGAAGCCGAGGGTTTGTTGCCTGGAAAACCAAAAGGGCGGAAGAGGTGACGTGTTTCTTATTCCTCTTTCGAGCCTATGTTCACGCACCTTCTCGTAGTACATGCCCTCGATCAGAAACTCAAGGCCAGAGGGACTTGGGAGATCCGGATATTACAATGGTGGACTTGGCGACTTACTCCAGGTAAGTGTTCTGATCATTCTCTCGGCTACTCGACAGCTCGTAACATATTTGTATTCAGCGGTCATGTCAACGCAAAGCCCATTCAGCTCCTGGGACTTCGAGTTCTCAAAGAGCCTCCCATGCGCAAAGTCCCTGTCTCCTCCAGACGTCCATTCCACGATACAGATTGGGCCACCTCGCCGGCCTCGCAAATTGAGACCCATTTCTCCTGATGAGCCCATAACTGAGCTTCACACCTTCAGAACCTTCTCTGCCGCTGTTGGTCCATTGCCTCAGACGGAGCATACCATGTAACCCTTGCATCCCATTGTCTCTTTCATTCGTTGTCGCACAATCACGATACCGTCTCTTGCACCGTCTCTTGCACCGTCGCACTTTTGCACCCATCACTCGCTCCATGTTGTTGTACCCTTTGTGTCCTGTTTCTCGCATCGCATCTTGCTCACATTCCCCATAGAATTATTGTACTGTACAAATTGTTATCGCATGTATTGCCCTAAATCTGCACAATAAAATTGCCTCACTCGCTCCTCGTTATCGGAAGCTTCCAGCGGAGTTTAGATCTCACGACATCTGGCTTGTAGTATGTGCGTATTGCTCTGACTCTACTTATATCATGTACTCTTCTGCTAGTGGAAGCACCATGGATTTCACTGGGGGGTCTTTATTTCATCCTACGCATAACTCACAATGTCCTCCGCAAAATTTCAATATGCCGCGTTGGGGCCAGGAACTTACACCTTCCCCCCTATCTCCCGGTTCTATGCCATTACCCGCCTGACGGAGATCTCTTTACAGATAGTTCTAGAGCGCCGCAGACCTCATTTTCAACAGGTATGTTGGCTTGCCGTGATTTTGGTGCTGATAAAACATTTTAGGGTGCATATATGCACGAAATTCAGCAGTTCCAGGCCTTGCATGAAAAGTATAGGGCCTTGGAGCTGCAAATTGCAAAGGTTACGGCAGAACGCGACACCATCTATGTACATTCATTATTCGTACTAT